>NC_065920.1:59624639-59634977 GCF_024586455.1 Bactrocera neohumeralis | reverse complement strand
ACCCCTATTTTTGTAACTGCGGTAAGGGAAGGATCCCCGAATGAAGAAGAATCCATGACAAATATACCACTAAATACTAATTGTTTTATCCTCTGACGAAAGAACTAACCATCTCAAGTATTTCTGGCATGGTTTGAATTCAACCATTCAAAGACGGAATGATAGTATGTTAAGGATACATGTGTCGTAAAACAGCAATGTGATTATGGTGTTCTCAAACTAGTTAAAATCTTACAATGGCTGGAAGTCATTTTACTACTATAAAAAAAGAATTTTTCCGAGTTTTAATCTCAACCTCGTTGCATTAACCTGTCAAGATTTTCGACGAAGTAAACTATTCAGAATTTATGAAACGTTGCAAGTTTTCTGATCTGGGCTCAGATATTTTATATTTTATATTTGTGATGAAGCTACAACTCCAAGGATAGTTGTAATAATAGTGGCTCTTTTCTTCTTAATTGGCGTAGACCCCTTACCGATTATAGCCAGTTCAACAGCGCGAAAGTCGTTTCTCCTTTTCGCTACGTGGCGCCATTTGGATATTCCAAGCGTAGCCAGGTCCTTCTCCATGGTCTTCCAACGTAGTGGAGGTCTTCCTCTTCCTCTGCTTCCCCCGGCGGGTACAGCGTCGAATACTTTCCAGAGCTGGAGTGTTTTCGTCCATTCGGACAACATGACCTAGCCAGCGTAGCCGCTGTCTTTTAATTCGCTGAACTATGTCAATGTCGTCGTATATCTCGTACAGCTCATCGTTCCATCGAATGCGATATTCGCCGTGGCCAACGCGCAAGGGACCATAAATCTTTCGCAGAACTTTTCTCTCGAAAACTCGCAACGTCGACTCATCAGTTGTTGACAACGTCCAAGCCTCTGCACCATATAGCAGGACGGGAATTATGAGCGACTTATAGAGTTTGGCTTTTGTTCGTCGAGAGAGGACTTTACTTTTCAATTGCCTACTCAGTCCGAAGTAGCACCTGTTGGCAAGAGTTATCCTGCGTTGGATTTCTAGGCTGACATTGTTGGTGGTGTTTACGCTGGTTCCAAGATAGACGAAATTATCTACGACTTCAAAGTTATGACTGTCAACAGTGACGTGAGAGCCAAGTCGCGAGTGCGACGACTGTTTGTTTGATGACAGGAAATATTTCGTCTTGCCCTCGTTCACTGCCAGACCCATTTTCTGTGCTTCCTTGTCCAGCCTGGAGAAAGCAGAACTAACGGCGCGGGTGTTGAGGCCGATGATATCAATATCGTCGGCATACGCCAACAGCTGTACACTCTTATAGAAGATGGTACCTTCTCTGTTTAGTTCTGCAGCTCGAACTATTTTCTCCAGGAGCAGGTTGAAGAAGTCGCACGATAGGGAGTCGCCTTGTCTGAAACCTCGTTTGGTATCGAACGGCTCGGAGAGGTCCTTCCCGATCCTGACGGAGCTTTTCGTGTTGTTCAACGTCAGTTTACACAGCCGTATTAGTTTTGCGGGGATACCAAATTCAGACATCGCGGCATAAAGGCAGCTCCTTTTCGTGCTGTCGAAAGCAGCTTTGAAATCGACGAAGAGGTGGTGTGTGTCGATTCTCCTTTCACGGGTCTTTTCCAAGATTTGGCGCATGGTGAATATCTGGTCGGTTGTTGATTTTCCAGGTCTGAAGCCACACTGATAGGTCCAATCAGTTTGTTGACGGTGGGCTTTAATCTTTCACACAATACGCTCGATAGAACCTTGTATGCGATGTTGAGGAGGCTAATCCCACGGTAGTTGGCGCAGATTGTGGGGTCTCCTTTTTTATGGATTGGGCATAGCACACTTAAATTCCAATCGTTGGGCATGCTCTCGTCCGACCATATTTTACAAAGAAGCTGATGCATGCTCCCTATTAGTTCTTCGCCGCCGTGTTTGAATAGCTCGGCCGGTAGTCCGTCGGCCCCTGCCGCTTTGTTGTTCTTGAGGCGGGCAATTGCTATTCGAACTTCTTCATGGTCGGGTAATGGAACGTCTGCTCCATCGTCATCGATTGGGGAATCGGGTTCTCCTTCTCCTGGTGTTGTGCGTTCACTGCCATTCAGCAGGCTGGAGAATGTTCCCTCCATAATTTAACTATGCTCTGGGCATCGGTGACTAGATCACCTTTGGGGGTTCTACAAGAGTATGCTCCGGTCTTGAAGCCTTCTGTAAGCCGCTGCATTTTTTCGTAGAATTTTCGAGCATTACCCCTGTCGGCCAGCTTATCAAGCTCTTCATACTCACGCATTTCGGCCTCTTTCTTTTTCTGTCTGCAGATGCGTCTCGCTTCCTTCTTCAATTCTCGGTATCTATCCCATCCCGCACGTGTTGTGGTCGATCGTAACGTTGCGAGGTAGGCAGCCTGTTTTCTCTCCGCTGCGGCGCGGCACTCCTCGTCGTACCAGTTGTTCTTTTGCACTTTCCGAAAACCAAGGGTTTCGGATGCAGCTATACGTAAGGAGTTTGAAATGCCGTCCCATAATAGTGGCTCAGTCATCATAAATTCGCTCTGCAGAAGGTATTTCGACAAAATTCCTTACCTCGATAAAGAATATCTCTGGGTTCAATACATCTAACATGGTTTCTACTTTTATTTATAAGGTTATGGTACAGACTGGATAAGGAAGCGAAGCAAAAGGTTATGGTAGTAAACGAGGGCAAGACGAAATATCTCCTGTCATCAAACAAACAGTCGTCGCACTCGTGACTTTTTTCCGACGTCAGAGTTAACAGTCATAACTTTGAAGTCGTAGATAATTTCGTCTATCTTAGAATCAGCATTAACACCAAGAACAATGTCGAAATCCAACGCAGAATAACTCTTGTCAACAGGTGCTACTTAGGACGAAGTAGGCAATTGAGAAGTAGAGGACATAAGGAGCTATACGACAACATTGATACACAAGTAGTGCAGAGAATTAAAAGAGAGCGGCTACGCTGGGTTGGTCATGTCGTCTAAATGGTTGAAAATGCTCCAGCTCTGAAAGTATTCGACGCAGTACCAGCCGGGTGAAGCAGAGGAAGAGGAAGACCTCCACTCCGTTGGAAAGACCAAGTGGAAAAGGACCTGGCTATACTTGGAATCTCTTATGGGCGTTGTTGTAAACTCGGCTATAACCGCGTAAGCGTCATCTACGCCAATAAAGAAGAGAAAGAGCTGAAAGTTGTTAAACTTTTACCAGGTAATTTGAAGAAAATAGTTCATTTGATTCTAATGATTCTTACGCAATTATATTCTTTCGTTTATTAGTGTAATGGAAGTATTATAATTATGCTTCACCAGCTGCTTTCAATTTTACAGATTTGTTAGTTGTTCCATTTAAATCTGAAAACAACTCAAGATGTGATGGAATATGTTGGAATCTCAGGAAAATATGTCCAGTTTGTAGTAAGAACTGGCGAAGGTCTTAATGTACAAATGAATTGGACAAAACTGCTACTGGGTAGTCAACATATGTATGTATAGTATATCTTTCGACTTTAGGAAAGAAACTGAGTAATTTAGACCAGAAATTTTGCAGAAGAGATATGCTTCGAATCAATATAGAGTAGGCGTATATTATATTTAGTATTGCGAAATTCGTATTATATTCACAAACAAAATTTCTTGAAAAACATAATACTAAAGTCTAGAAGTATGTGTTATGTAAGCTAAGAGATGGAATATCCAAGTGGTTTTCTGTATCGACGAAAAGGACTCTTGAAACCGGACTTTAAAAACTTTGTTTTAAAATAGAACAGTTGGTTTTCAAAAGCTTCTTTGGCGCTCAATTCAGCAGCCAAATCTCTTACTATAGATAGGAACAGGTGGTAATCATTTGGTTCAAAGACCGGACTTTATAGTGGATATATAAGAATATCGGAAAGAAGCTCAGGGAGCCTATGGGGAGTCACTATCGATGTCACTATCGATGTGAGTGTGATCTCGCGTTGAATTGAGGGAACACAATTCCTCTTCTATTTGCTAAAGCTGCATACTTTTGAGCGATTGCTGCCTTCATACGATCCACTAGTTATAGTAGATGATTCCCGACTATTTCCAGACCTATTTCTTATCGGTTTTACAAACATTACTTTGTCCCTTTCTCCCACGTACTCAAAAAAAACCCCTTGGATCAGTTTACGTTTACATTTGGGGTTTTCAAAACCCCCCGCATCAATTATAATTACGTATAATCTACTAAATAAAAATGGTAAGCAAAGATAAAATACGCGGGGGAGGGGGGTGGCCCTTGCCATAACCGACCTGGCCAGGGGCAAGACAGACGAAATTTTCGACTTAAAATTTTTTGGGCCCACTTCAAATTGTCAAATTGGGGAATTTCGTTGCTGGGGCGAATGACCCCGCTAGGGGGAGGGACGTAGGGCAGTTGAAATGAATGCTTTGTATTATTAAATCGGCTGTTGAAAAGGTGCAAAAATATGTACGCATAAAAGGGTTGGGTTGTTGCTTTGGTAGAGAAGGCGTTTGAAAAGCAAAGAGTAACAATTAGTCAGTGGACTGTGTGGCGAAGTAAAGCGGCGAGAGAAAAAGGGCAGTAAAAAAAAGGAAGAAAAGCGTGGAAGAGAGGAGAACAGTAAATAGGCGAGTGAATAACGGTGATTTAGTGTTAGCGTAGATGTCATTGTTGGCGGCTCATTTGTCAATTGTTTTGCTCCTGGCCCAAGTGCTGCCATTTGTTGTAACTTTTTTGTGCGTGCGATCTCACTTTGTTGGATTTGTAATTTAATTATAAGAAATTTTCAACAATTTAAAATTTCTGTTATTCCGCCTGAAGTGGCGTGTCGGGACTGCGTGGGCTAAATGCCTGTTCGGTTCGGTTGGCTTTGTTCGGTCGCTTATGTAGTGAAAGGTTTTGAATGCGTAATTAGTTTTAATGAAAAAGTGGCTAACAATTTAATTTGTTTGTTTGTGACAGATGATGCTGCCAGGCCCAATCTGTGTGTTTTACTGCCTCTTTTCGTTCCGTACTCCTCCTCGCCACCTGAAAATCAAAGTTATTGCGCATATTTAGTTTTTCAGACAAAAGGCAAAAGGCTGTAAAATGAGTTTCGTTGGCTTTCACAAATGTCGGTTTTGTTGTTGTTGCTTTGTATACCATTTAGTGAGTGCCTTTCGTGCGTTGGCATTTATTTGTCAGGCTGTGAGTGACAGCGGTCGTTTTTGCTAAGTGAATTTCATAGATTTCGAATTCAATTTTTGTTTTCGTTTCCTGCATTTAATGCTAGATCAACACGTGGCAAGAAGTTTCGCTACGAAATCATAAACCTTGAATTTGAGAAATACTTCTCTCAACTACTACTTCCTCACCCCATCTTGCCGTTATTTGCTAATTTCTTTGATCGCCATAAGGCCTTGATAGGCCACTAGGCGTGCAGATAACCGCTTCAGTGTGGTCAACATCAAAAGGGAAAAGATGAGGAAGGAAAATAAGCGACTGAACACTAAGTAGAAGAAAAAGTAGAAGATAGATAAGTTAGGGTAATGCTCACGCACATTTATCAGTCACTTGACATCTTACTTTCATTTGAAGCCGCTGTCAATTAAAGCTGCTGCATAAATTTGCATCAATTTCGTTGCCACGAATAGTAGAGGTGTTGACAGGATGAAATGAAATGTGGAATTCATAAACTTTCACTTGACTTCTTTCTAAGCGCGATCAACGGGCGTAAAAAGTGCAGCAAAGTGATTTAATTTCGAAAAATGTAAAAAGAGATTAATATTTATGTAAATTTATCGTCTTCTCTTAGTAAGCATTTGAAAAATACAATAAAAAATGAAATTCATACAGCTAAAATGCCGTCCGGATTATAAATCGCGGCTTAAAAGGGTAAGCAGGGGATTATTGTGTTAGAAACGTTTTAGTAGGGGAAAAAATTTATTCATTAACTTCAGAGAATTTAAAATTAATCATATTTTTTAATCAGGGGCAAACAAAAAGAGAAGAGATGAGAAAAAATTTGAGAAGAACTTTTGGTTTGATAACTGTGTTTTCCATCATTTAGGACGATTTAGTTTACAAATGAATAAAATGAAGAAAGTGCCTAATATTCAAGCAACCAAGAAACCCGTTAATTGTGGTTGCATTGAATAAATCAAAAAAAAAGTTTCCCAAAAAAAATTTGATTTTCATCTCCCGGGTTTTTAGTACTATAAGTGTATATTTGTCCAAATTTGTTCAGTGGTACCGACAAGTGAGCAGCTTCTCGGGGAGAAAAGGTTGAGTTGCAAAATTTCAGAGTGATATCTCAAAAACTCGGGTTTTTCTGGGGATAGACAATCGGACATTCTAAATCATATAACCTCATCATCTGATAATTTTAGTCTATACTTTAAGCGTCGCCCATAATGCCTTATCCCTCTCATCCCCTTATTCATCTATCCCATCTTCTATTCATTATTTCCATCTATCTCATCTCATTATTCTCTCATTCACCCATTCACTCATCTATCTCACTCACTCACTATCTCATCTCATCTCATCTCACTCATCTCATCTCATCTCATCTCATCTCATCTCATCTCATCTCATCTCATATTAAATTAAACTCAAAAATTATTATTTTTTCAAATTTTTCATTTTTCCTCATTTTTCAAAAAAATTCAAAATTTTATTATCTCAAAACCTATATTTTAAAAACAAACCATTCAAATCATTAACCCCATCATCTTAAATTTTATCTATCTTTTAATCCCATATTCCTTCTATTTAAACTCATCTCATCTCATTTTATCTCATCTCACCCCACCTTACCCCATCTGATTCCATTTATCTTATCCCATCTCATTCTACCTCATTTTATTTCCCATCACCTCATCTTAACTCTTCTTATCTACCATCTGATCTCATCTCAAATTATCTCACCTTAATTCATCTCATCGATCTCATTCGATCTGATCTTTGAATCAATATCTAAAATAAAAACTGTAGTATGTATATGTGCCCACCAGATACATATGAAAGAAAAGAAAACTATTTAAATTTCATATCGACTTTCATTCATTTAATTTGACAAACTCTGAATCACTTTCTGTATTTGGATCGACTGAAACACTACTTTTGCCGGATTTTCAAAATAGGAATTTAAGAATACAAGAAAAGCTGATTCAAACAGATCACCTTTTTGTTCGAAAAAAACTTAGTTTTGACGAAATTGAAAGGAATCAAAACTTAGATGTACGTTTCTGGTTGAAGACATTCTGGCCCTTGACTCGCCAATGCGATCATTTAGCGGATTCTTGCTCTCAAAACTTCGCAAGGTCTAACGTAAAATGATATCCATTATTTTTCCAATAAATCGTTTTAGCAGTCGGAAAGTTTTGCACCATCGCCAGTCGGATTAGCAGAATTAATTGCACGACGCAATTGGGCGTCCAAAAGCGGCAATTTGGCTAATAGTAGAGGACTTGTATTCCACAACGACTCCAAGCTCCGCCGGAAGCTCCTTTAACTTGGTTGGCAAAAAGCAAGGGCTCCAATTGAATATATTATCCAAACCTAGCACCAAGTTATAATTACCTGTAGCTGTCTAAGACCAAGCACATTGAAAGTGACTGGTTTGACTCAGAAAAACTTGATTGGGGTTCTCAGAAGGTTTTGTTATGTTGTTGAGATAGGCCAGAACTAACTACTATTAGGTGCTCCTGTATGAATGATTTTCGAACACCAAACACCAGGCTGCAGATAGTGCGCGAGCATGTTTCCGCTTGAAATGTTGCGTGAGCTTGCACGCGCCCCGCCAGTTATTTTTGAAAAATCCACTTCGCGCTGTGGCTCGGTCAAAAACGCAACATATGCCAATAGCGCCGCTTGATTTTTCGCCAAGCTTTTTTTTTGGTTTTCGGCATTACTTTTTTTTTCAAATGCACGCTCAGTGCAATTACCAGTTCTTTAAAATTTTGCACAAAAAAAAAATTGTTAAAAAAAAATTTAATATAAAAAATTTAAAAATGTGCGAAATTTTCTGCAAATTTGCAAAAAAAAATTATAAAAAACATGTTCTACATATTGAGTATCAAATAGCTAAATATTTGCTGGCAGATCTGACAAAAAATTTTAAAATGTTGCAGGTTTCAGCTTTAGTGCGCTCAACCATTTAAATTGGGTTAATTGGCGTTGGAGTTAAATTGCGCAAATTAAAAAAAAATACAATTATTTATCGAATAAGTAAAATGCATAGCATGCGTTGGATTTTACACGTAAAAGCTACATTTAAGCTGCATGCGAGCTTAAAAAACCGTTTGAAATGGTAGTTCAAAAAACTTAAAGTCGGATCAGCTTTGGTATTAGAATTTTCTGATATTGGTTTCAGATGTTTATAACATTTACAGCCACTTGCGGTTTCGACTGACAACCGCGAATAAGACTATAATACAGAAAGTATTGGTATTGGTTCCTTTTGTTGTTTGCAACAAGGAAGGTGTTACAAGCAATTTTGGTATAATTACATTTGTCACAAAGAAATTTTGTTCAAGAAATTTCATAATGATGACATCACTACAAAATAGCACTAAAACCGAACCTTTAAGAATTTCCATTACGGAAACATAGTTCCTTCTGACTGAAGCTACACGTTCGGAATGAGAATTCATTTTATCTTCTTTGATATAGCGCATTGCATTCACACGACAAGGACAAAGACTTTGACAATTCGGGTCTTTAATTGTTTTGCATTTTCTTTCATATCACATTCTTAAACGCTTGTATACCGTACGCTTCCTCTAAGCCGTTCGATACCAAACGAGGTTTACAGTCGATGACTCTAATAGGTACAACTTCCTTCAGTCACCACCTTGGAGAAAGTAATTCGAGCTGAATAGAGAAGGTACAATCTTCTACCCGAGTGAACAACTACTGGCGTTCGCCGATGATATCGATATCGATCATGGCCTCAGCAACCACGTCGTTAGTTCAGCTTTCTTCAGACTGTACAAAGAAGCGAAGCAAATGGGTTTGATAGTGAATACCTGCTTGTACATGGATCGGTAGACTTTCTTGTATGAGATAAACGAAACCATTGACATGGTTAGCGAATTAAGAGACAGCGGCTACACTGGCTAGTTCGGGTCTGAAAACAGTCCAGCTCGGAGGGTATTCGACGCAGCACCCGTTACAGAAGCAGATGAAAGAGGAAAACATCCATAATTTGAGAGATCGGGTGTTTTTGGTCAGTCGAAAATCGTTCGGCTGCCTGTTGTGGTGCAGCTCCTCGACGTCGAACCTTCCTTGTGTTTGTTGACGATACGTTTTTGCTGCACAGAGGCGGATATATGTGGTTGCAACAAAGATAGTGGTCAAGTCGGTGTTAGGACCTCGGAGCGTACGCATGTCTAAATGCTGAAAATTTGATATCTTCCGTCTATCACAACATGATTGACCTAGTTAGTGACTTTTCCATCCGGAGACAGCCAGGTAGCTTGGGGAATCCTTCTGTGCTGGAATCTAGTACTACAAATAACCCTATTACGGACCCCGGCGAAGTCGATCAGTCTCAACCGATTTTGAGGATCTTGCCTCGAAGAGGCTGGATTTATCAAGTTGTTGCCAAAGATGCCTTTTTGCCCACCCTGGCGTTAAAGCTGCCAAACACGATTTTGATATCCCAGGGGGGCAACTCCCATAGCTACGCTCTAAGCGCTCATTGAAAGCATTTTTGATCACTTCGTCCTTCTCTTCCGTCAGGGCGTGGAGCAAATCAGCGATATGTTGACGAACTTCACTTTGATGCAGATTGTGGCTAGACGGTCACCCACCGAGGTGAGCCGACAGTACTCGGCGACGGAATCTCTCTCTACCCACGAATCCAACACCAAACTTGTGCTCCTTTATATGGCCACTGTAGTAGATGTCACAAGGACCCACCGGAGTGAATGACAGTACTCAGCGACGGAGTCTCTCTCCCACAAACTTGCGCTCCTTTATATGGCCACTGTAGAGAAATACCCCACGGACCTACTCGCCTCAGTCCTTGTCCCGTTCATCGCATTTCTCGGACGGCGGTGATATCAGCCTTTATTTTCCCCGAGGACATCAGCAGCTGGACGCGGCATATCCCAATTAAGGGACCGGACATTCCAGTTGCATGCCCTCAAATCCGTAATCCTTAATTCATTGCCAGCGGTCCCTCGTCCGAGGCTGTTTACACTTTCTTTGGGGCTTTGCACATGTGGCGGATCCCAAATCCAGCACACACACGCATATAGATGTTTCGCCTTCTCTGCTTTGCTCGCCTCCAAGTGGATATTACAGGAGAATGCCGGTCAAAGACCAATCACGTGACTCCATCCTCTCTTAATAAATTGTTACGGAAAATTAATAGTCTCCCCGGCT
>NC_065920.1:59589577-59624539 GCF_024586455.1 Bactrocera neohumeralis | reverse complement strand
GAATCAAATGCTCATGCAATATTAAATACAATATTATAATATTAACTGTGTGTTGGTCTCACTAATGCCACAAGCAATCTCACGATAGATCCCATCATGGTCTTTCAATATCAGATTGCGCACAGCATCAAGAGTTTCAGATTTTGGACGATCTTAACGAAATCCGTCTTGAAGTGATCTACAACCGCTATTGAATTCATCATATTATCGATAAATACTACTGCTTAACTAGCTTCATCGCCAAAAATTGAAGTAAATCCATCGATGCATTGTTGTTGAGTTAATCTACGTCGAAAGTGTTCGCTATTTCATTTAATTTTTTGGCCAAGATGAATATTTTCAGTTACTGTATGCCACGTGTCAAATTCTGATGGACGGCTACTAAGGCACAATACTGAAGAGAAAGAGGTAAAAAGTACGTAGTTCCATATTGCTGCAACGAGTATACTACTTTCAATTGACTTTTCTTACTTCGGAATTAAACAACTTCTAATCCTACAGCAATAGGTTTTCTGAGTTAAGGCGTTATTTTTATGTACTTCGCTAATGATTTAGTCGTCTCGGAACATTTTACACAGTGCTTTGTCGTATTATTATTAGAAATATGTTTTTTAATTCATTCCCATTATTAAGTACCTCTTCCTTTAGGTAGATTAGGCTAGGTTATGTTAAATTGTCAATCGTAGCAGCGATCTAACTTGAAGAGTTTATAATGCCGGTCCGTTGTGTTACGTAAAATTTTATAAAATACGCATAAAGACACTCAAAAATTTGAGTCTACAAGTAACACAAATTTGTTGAGCCGGAAATTTCTCAGTTTCAACTATGTATCCTGGTTCGCTGTAGATATGACTATTGAGATCCTTCAAGACGAAAGTGATTAGATGTTTCCACCTTACCTTTTTCGATACAATTTTGGTAGCTAGCGTCCGATAAGAACATATTCTTACCGCAAGGACAATGTTGAGTGAAAACTCCTACGATTGTGGCAAGATAAACTCTTCAAGTACTTAAGTGGATCTCCTGCCTTCTACACATGTCCAGAGGATTCTCGCAGTCGCACCAGAGCTGGCCGTATGCGAGGTTCAGAGGTCCAGTGTTCTAGATCGTAAAACAACAATGGAGATGCGCACCAGAGCTGGCCGTCGATTAAAAACTGAACTATTTTTCGCTAAATAAGTTTTAAACTTACTAATTTTTTCGATTTGTCAAGTGCCTCTCATAATCCCGGTTTATTTGGGGTTTAGAAGTTAAGAATTTAACGAAGCCAATTGGAACTATCAAGACATAAATTGGGAATAAAGTGGTCGGGATTTTCCGGCTCAAATTCGCAAAACTGGCAGTTTGTGCCAGAGCATATATTTATTGCTGCTTAAACTTAGGTAAATTGAACTAATTACTGACACAGGTTTTCTTTATTTTGATATATTAATTTATATTAATAAAAATAAATAACATAGATCGATTAAAAACTCTATTTTTCGCTTAAGTTATTAAATATTATGCTACCACGATTTGTTCTCTTAATACTCTTATATTTAATATTGTTGTAGCATCATAAATACTATCCGGCTCAAATTCGCAAAACTGGCAGTTTGTATGTATATTTATATTCTAAATGTATGTACATTATCACTAAACATGTAAAATATTATGCTACCAATAAGTTCTCTTAATACTATTTAAAGTATGTATGTATGTATGTATGTAAGTATGTAAGTATGTATGTATGTATGTATGTATGTATGTATACATGTATGTGTGTATGTATACATTACTCTCCACCACTAGAATTAACAGTACCTGGTAATTCAAAATGTAAATAAAATTTTATGTTAACAATTATTCTTTCTTTTAACTTGAGTTTTATATATTTTTTTAAATTTATTATCCTTAGACAGTAAATAGTTTCCCTCCTGTGTATAATTTGTAATTTTTTTATACTTAGGCATTGATTTACTTACTCTATTATTTTTTACAACGTCATTGGCAAAACCTTCCGTTGCAACTCTATTGGTTTTCTGATTTAACATACGTATTCTTTCAGACTTTCTTGTGTGTATTATTTGGGAAAGTTTAGCTAATTCTTCGCGTGAAACTAAGTTATTTATAAGATCGATCGGTCGTGTTTTAGTAGTAGAATGAATAGTATTATTGTATGATATTATAGCTTTATAAACATTTTCGGAAATATCGTCTTTATTATCTGGATCAGCATTAAAGAGTCTAATATGCTCGTTGAGAGTACCATGCAGTCTTTCCACATCTGCATTTCCAGTTTTTAAATAAGCTGTTGTTGTGTGAAATTCTATGTCTTGATTCTTTAAAAATTCTCTAATTGTAGCAGTGTCGATTTCGTTATCAAATATAAGCAGTTTTGGTTTTCCTAAATATTGAATCCTTTGCTTAAGAGCTTTGAGTATTGATACCCACGTCCTATCTTCCAGATAGTGTGCAGTTGCATATTTCGTTAGCTTGTCTATGCTTGTCAGATACATCATGCCACGCTGTGGAAACCATATATCTACATGAACGATTTCATTGTGTTTATTTGGGGTAGGTGTTATTAATATATTGTGTTTTATTGGATTTCTATCAAATTTTGCAAGTTTGCAAATATTGCAATTGTTAATGTAATTTTGTATCTCCTTTTGTAATTTTGGGTAAAAATAATCATTTTTTAACTCCTCAAAAACCTCATTTATGCCTCTGTGATTATTTTTATAATGAATTTTCTCTATTAATTGCAAAAGCTGTTCTCTGTCGGTTATATCCTGTATAAGCATGTTTGATTTTAATATTTTAAGATTTTTATTTTTCACAAAATATTTAATGAAGTTAGATTGAAACTCGAGATATAACTCAATATTTGGACAAAAAACTACTGCAAGTCCTTTTACAGGTAGTTTCTCTCTCATGAAATTTAAAATACTATTTTTATCTGTTACATTTACGTTATAACGAACTTTGTTTTTGAATAATATTTGAGTTTTTACAGAATCAGCATTGGACTTTTGGATGACTATTTGAATTTTAAACATATTAATTGGTTTTTCAGTTATTTTAATGTAATCAGTATCATCGCTTTCTGCGCTATGTACTGTATTGGCATCTTCCTCAAAAATTTCATTTAGGTTCAGCTCTATTTCACTATCAGCTGGCTCATAACTTAATCTACTAAGTCCATCAGCTACTACGTTTTCTTTTCCTTTTATATAGTTAACTTCAAAATCGAACTCGTTTAGCTTAATTTTCCATCTTTGGATTTTCGCATTCGGTTCTTTTATATTGTTGAGCCAAACAAGGGGACGATGATCTGTCTTAATAATAAATCTACGGCCGAAAATATATGGTCGGAAATATTTCGTGGCCCACACGATGGCCAGCAACTCCTTTTCTATTGTGCTGTAGTTTTTTTCGTGTCCATTTAGAGTTCGACTGGCATAAGAAATAACTTTATTTCCTTGCGTCAGTACTGCTCCTAATGCAAAATTGCTTGCATCGGTAACAAGCGTAAACGTTTTATTAAAATCTGGATGCACCAGTATAGGGTCATTTTGTATCAGTACCTTTAATTTTTCAAATGCCGCTTTATAGTCTTTATCATGTATGTTTATTTTTGCGCCTTTTTTCAGATATTTAATCAAATGGTGCGCTATTCTAGAATAATCATTAATAAAGCGCCTATAGTAGCCTGTTATGCCCAAAAATGACTTAATTTCTTTTTGAGTTTTAGGTAATAAAATCTTTTGAATAGCTTTTATCTTTTCCGGATTGGGTTTGATGCCATTGGGAGTGATAACGTGACCTAAAAACTCAGTTTCTTTTACAAGGAATGTGCATTTATCAACTTGAAGTTTTAGATTGGCTTCACTCAAACGCTTTAATACTTTATTAATCGCTTCCAAATGCTCTTCAATACTTGTCGAAAAAATTAGAATGTCGTCTAAGTACACTAAACAGATTGAACCAATGTATTCTTTCAATACATTGTTAATCAGTCGTTGAAACGTAGCTGGTGCATTACGAAGCCCAAATGGCATACGTAAAAATTCGTAATGCCCAGTAGTTGTTGAAAATGCAGTCTTTGGAATGTCATTTGGATGCAATTCTATTTGGTGAAAACCCTTGGCCAAGTCCAGAGTCGTGAAATATTGACATTTACCTAGCTTATCGAATATATCGTCAATATTTGGTATGGGAAATCTGTCTTCGACAGTGACATCATTTAACTTCCTATAATCAATTACAATGCGCCATTTTTGTTTATTCGACGAGTCTAGTTTTTTGGGTACGATCCATATAGGACTATTATATGGACTATGAGAATGTCTAATAATATTTTGCTCTAACATGTTTTCAATTTGATTATTTATCTCTTCCTTGTGTATCTCAGGGTATCTATACAATTTCGAATATATTGGCATATCATGTTTTGTTATAATTCTATGCTTTATTTCATTTGTAAATGTTAATTTAGTATTTTTGTCATAAAAAACATGTTTATATTTTCTTAATATTTTCACTAACTTCTCTTTTTCATAATCTGCCAGATGGTTTAATTTAATAACTTTTGTTATATTATAATTTTCGATTTCGGAATTAAAGAATTCAAAGTAGTTTTCCTTATAAGACATTTCGTTATAAGATTCTTCTTCTTCAGACAAATATAAAGTCATAACAGCATTTTTTGTTATTAATTGTCTGTTATTCAAATCAATGACGCAATTTAAGTCTTTCAAAATATTATTTCCTATTAATCCATCAAAATTTTTGTTAAAAGCATATTCTAAAAACTCACAAAAATAATTGTTGAAATTGAATTCTTTAAATATCGGGAATGAACAAAGTTTTGTTATCAATATTTTTGTACCTAAAGCTTTTGCTATTACATTTACATTTCGCTTCAATCTTGGATGGCAAATATCAGGGTTAATTATACTGAACTCTGCGCCAGTATCGATTATGAATTTTAGTTTTTTTTATGGGGTTATTAATTATTATGTAAGGAAGGTTTCCTCGCCCACGATAGGAAAATTTACATTGGAATTTCCAATTTCCATTGGTACCACTTGTTGATTAGAACTGTTCAAACTTTTATTATGATTTATTAAATTAGACTGTCTAGTTTGATACAGATTATTATTTGGAGTATATTTTGGTATGCTTGTATTTGGGGCTTGTGAGTAGTTTGATCGCCTTGTTTGTCCTGTGAATCTCGAGCTACCAGGGTTATTATCATAATAATGATCCAAATTATCAGTGGGAAATCGTTGGTTTTGGCGTAAAGGTGTATAATTGTTCACAAAGTTGTGATTATTGTAATTGTTGTCATTACCTGTATTATGGCTTTCATCATATTTATTATCGTACTGTCTGTTATAGCTTGGAGCTAATATTTTTATAGGTTTATTAGGATTTCTATAGTTATTACTAAAGTCGGTTCTTGTAGTATTTGTACTCAAATAGCCTTGTTTTGCTGGTCCAAATTGAGTGTAACCTTGGTGTCTAGCATCTAATATTATTTGAAATGCATCTTCTAAGGTCGTAGGGTTTCTAGCGAATATCATCGTGCGAGTGGGTTCTGGTAAATGGTCCCTAAATGTTTTAAGTGAAATTCGGTTTATCTCACTTGTTGTGTAAGTGTTATCGCCATGAGTTAAATTTCTGTTATGGATTCTATTTGCAAGTTTGTTAATTTGAAAATAATAATTTTCTATAGTTCCTTGTAGTCTACAGGTTTTAAGATTGTCCATTAAATCATTACTACTAAATTTTTCACCGAAGTTCTTTATAAGTATGTCTTTTAAAATGTCCCAAGTTGTTACGTTAGTGTATCTATGAATTGCTTCTCTGGTTTTGCCAACGCATTTGTTTTTAACATATCCAAAAAGTATACATCGGTTAGTATTGTCAAATTCCGAAATTGATGGTATGATGTTTTCAACTTGACTTATAAAATCTGGCAGTTGATTCTGATCATTGCCATCAAAGCTTTCAATATTTTTAATACAACTTAAAATAAGGTTAAATTTGCTCACTTCTAAGGCGTCCATTATTAAAAGTGTATTTGTTTTAAAATAATAACGTAAAGAAAAGGTTATGTATTATTATTAAAAGTAAATGTAAGAATAAGCAATAAATATATATAAGTATGTAGATAAATGGCTAGTCAAACAATATATAATAGCACAGTGATAACATACATATGTACTCAGTAGGTTAGCACAAAACGTTCATATGTAATTTTTGGCGTACAATTACCTATGTACGTTTCTTCTTGTTGTTTTGTGTTGTAACTGCTAATCTTGTTGCTCTCGTTGCAATTTGGTTGTCGACTCTACTATTTGTGCCGGTGTACTTATTGTTATTATTGAAATTGTTGTTTCTTCTGATATTCTTTGAATTTACTTCTCGCTCTCGTTCGTTGCGTTGTTACAAGTGCTGTTGTTGTTAAATTCGATGTCCTTTGTGGAGGTCACAATTGCATTTTTATTTGAGAGAATCCGTAATTTGTTGTTGGTATTATTTAATTGCTTGTGTATTTATGTATTCCAAATATATATACATAAGTAGTTTTTGTTTTATAAATCGGTACGCTTTAACTTTCGAAGAGTTCCCGATTGTTTTTGCACTTCAGAGTAATCACTGAATTTTTGTTTTTGCAAGAAGTTTTTCTCTAACCTTCGTAGAGGTCGCAATTGTTATTGTATTTCAGAGGAATCACTGAATTTTTTTTGTTTTATATTAAACTAGTCTCTAACCTTCGTAGAGGTCGAAATTGTTTTTGCTCTTCTGAGTTTTTGTTTTTGTAAGAACTATGTCTCTAACCTTCGTAGAGGTCGCAATTGAATTTGCACTAAGAAAAATCACTAATATGTTGCTGTTTTAAGCAGACAGTATTTAACCTTCATAGAGGTCGTGTTCAAACTCAGTTATTTTTAACTTATTTGTTATATAGTTTTAAACACCTTATTCAAGTTAATTGACCTGATTAAAGGCCGTTATTACAAACGCACTTTTCACAAATTTCACCAAATTTATAATTTTATGCTGCTACTTATTATATTTAACTTGACATTTTCACATTTATTGTTCCGTATTTCCTTATAACTTTTAAGCCTTTGAAATTAGTATAATTCACCAATTTTTTAATTTTTAGGTGCACAGATTGAACAATATTTAAATCTTCTTAAATTTTGTTTAAGTTTTAATCCTCGTCGCCATTTATATTCTTAAATGAAACACAATCTTCAGTGTCACAATAAGAACTGGTTTTCTTTATTTTCTTACATTATCACTAAACATAAATAACATAGAGCTTATTCTAATTTCTCTTATTATTAAATATTATGCTACCACGATAAGTTCTCTTAATACTCTTATATTTAGTGTTGTTGTAGCATCATACATACTATGTATGTATGTATGTATGTATGTATGTAAGTATGTAAGTATGAAAGCGTATGTATGTATGTATGTAAGTATGTATGTATGTATGTATGTATGTATGTATGTATGCATGTATGTATGTATACATTACTATATATATACCATCTGTAAAATGCCACAAGTAGCCGGAATTTTTTTTTTCGGGAGATCAATCATGCTTTTGAACTTTGTGAGGATGTGCAAAACTAGTGTCCAATGAATACGACTTGTATACTCTTTGTGTAACTTTGTTCTTAATACTATAACAGGTTAAATGATTACTTAACGACATACCAAATATTTGCCTCTAACCACATCTTTGCATGCGCCATTCCTCTAACATCCTTCTCCCTATGGTCCGACCTCGTGAAAACAACATGTTTCCTGAGTCTACCGTTAGGTGACTTCGTTGACCACCAACCTGAATCTTACTTCTAGCGTTGATTAGACAACCGTTATAACAACAACCACACTTGTACGTACATATACCGTTTTTATGTCGAATTTTGGCTTGCTAGATACAACAAATCGGCGGGCGCCGCTGGATTGTCGGCCGACCTATTCAAATTCGACGACGAAGAACTGATAAGGAGCATGCATCAGCTCTTTTGTAGAATATGATCGGACGAAAGCATGCCTGCCGATTGGAATTTAGTACGTTCTGTCTAATCTACAAAAAGGGAGACCCTACAATCTGCGCCATCTACCGTGTGATAAGCCTCATCAACATCGCATATAAGGCTCTGTCAAGCGTATTGTGAAAGATTTCAGAGAAATTTTTGTAGAACGTTCAATTTCCTACAAAAATAATTCGGTGCCGCAGCAATATATCAATTGGTTTCGCAAAGAAAAAACTAAATGGGAAATAAATCGTTGTTGCGGGTTATTATCAATATTAAGAGCTCTAATGGGTTTCATAAATTTTTTAGGGCATTTACTAAACATTTTGAGGGCGCTGCAAACTCAAAATAAATTTGGGAAATAACGGACACCCTACTGTGCAAGCTGACGTTGATCAATACCAAAAGCTCCGTCAAGATCGGGAAAGATCTCTTCGAACCATACGATCCAAACGAGGTTTCACTTACCATAGTACTGTATATATTTCTAATACCATTAGAAAGAAGAAATTTTAGCATGAGATTTTCTGATTAAAAAATAATTTTTTTTCCGATAGTAGGTCAATAAAAGGAGAAAAAACTATTTTTCCCATTTGTTTTTTTATCTTTCGATCCCGATTGATTTCAACCTACTATGAATTTCTTTTTTCAAAGCTTTTAGCATTCCCGGCATTTCAGAACTGACTGAGATAGTCGGTTTTCTAGATTGCCACTGTTAGTATAATTTCAATAACGTGGTAACACTACTATTTTCTTCTGAAATATTGTGGATAGTATACTGCATACACTAAAAGTCTTGACAAATATTTCTTCAATATATTGACTTCTTAGTATTACATATACTTTAATATATATAAACAGGGTCCGGCACTCGAAGTGTAACAGACCGTTCACGCAGCTGTCGCACTGGAATCAGCTGTTTATAAATTTGCTGAATGACAGTTCGGAGTATTGTTCACAAGTGTACAAAAGCGTTTTGCCAAAAGTGAACGCAAAAAAAGTGATCAGCGATGGAATTCAAACGTAATAGTGTGATTGCTTTATATTTAGCTGGAAAATCACAGCCAGCAATTTTTCGTGAGCTCAAACACCTTAATGTGAATAAAGTTTTTGTTTATCGTACCATCACTCGTTACAATGATACTGGTACTCGTAGCATCGCAAAACGCCATGGAGGTGGTCATCAAAAGACTGCAACGTCACGTGAGATGGTTCCGAAAGTGAAGAATCGACTTGAGCGAAATCCACGACGAAGTGCCAATCAAATGGCTAAAGAACTGAAAATACCGGACCGCAGCATCCAACGCATATTGAAAAATGAGCTCAAGGTCAAGCCTTACAAGTTCTAAAAGGCTCATGATCTCACGCCGAAGCAGCAACAAGTAAGCGGTCAAATTCCGAACATTGTGTTTTCTGACGAAAAAATTTTTCCGATTGAGCAATACGTAAACTCTCAAAACGATAGGGTTTACTTGACCGACCGTTCTTACGAGAATCTAAGTCTTCGGTTGGTCACCAGGAGGCAGCACACGCCACAAACAATGGTTTTGGCCGTTGTCACCGCAGATGGGCACTTTCCAATTGTTTTCATCGAGCCTGGCGTCAAAGTAAATGCGACATATTATCGGAAAAGTGTTCTGGAGGCTGCTTTGAAGCCGTGGGCAAACAAACATTTCGGTCGCAAACCATGGACGTTTCAACAAGACTCAGCACCGTCTCACAAAGCGCGAGTGAACCAAGAATGGCTGAAAAACAACGTTCCGAACTTTATTACGACCACACAATGGCTCTCGAATTCAATGGATTATTCTTTCTGAGCCATTTTGGAGAGCAAGGTCCGAAATAAAAAATACACCAGTCTCGAGATGCTGAAGAAAGCCATTGTCCGTGAGTGGGCCAAAATACCGGCAAGTCACATTCGGGCAGCTTGCGATTCGTTTTTTGAGCGTCTCAAGGCCATAGTTAAGGCAAAATGTGATTATATCGAGCAAAAATGAATTGGTGCTGAATTTGTGATTACTTGCACACATTTTGTACTTTAAAATAAATAAAAATAATTTTCCAAACCGAATTTATGGCTTTTTCAATTGGTTACACTTCGGACCCTGTACAATCCACTTCTACTTGTACCTTAGTCTGGCTGCGTTTAACCATTCATGCTAAGAAATGCATGTATTTAACACTGTTTTTTTTTCAATGCAACAACACTATCAGCAAGTACAAGCTTAAACAATTTTGAACTGCTACTGAAAAAGTAAAAAAAAGGTAAGAAGCAAATTGCTGGTAAAGCAATGGCAAGCGTTATAAGGGCAGTAAAGACATAAAAATCATAACTTTTGACCTTAGCATGCTTTTCATATGCATACAAGTGGCAAGCAACTGTACATGTGTGTGTAGGTATGTATGTTTGAGAAACACTAACAAAGTGCCTTTATACGCGCTCGCATATATGCAATTGTGCATGTTGTTGTTTATGGCCAAGAATTTTCTGTATTTGTTATTGTTGTTGTTGCTGGCGAGTACATGCTACATTTGTTGTTGTTGTTGTTGCTGGCTAGTACATGCTACATTTGTTGTTGTTGTTGTTTCTGGCAAAGAATTTTCTACAGTTGTTTTTGTTTCTCGCTACTTTTCCCACATTTGTTGCTGCTGTTGCCGGCCAAGTATAGTCTACATATGCTATTGTTGTTGTTAGGCAAGTATTTTCTGCATTTGTTGCTTAACGCTTTGACCTCTCAACAGCAGTGAAGCCTTCAATTTCCACCATTAGCCAGCAACAGCAGCCAATACCGAGACGGCCACTGCGTATGTGGAACATTTTGTGAGGGTTGCTACATTTCGCCTGCATATGCATGCGTGTATATATACAGTGTGCGACAAAACTAAAGCACGGAATCTACCTTGTCGGTATTTAACTGGATAAAATCATAAATTAGGCATTACGTGATGTTTTATTGATTTGCATTATTAGTTCATGTATTCTTCTTTTAAAATTAGTAAAAATTAAACAAATTAACTTATTAAAAAAATATATAAAATACCATATATGAAAAACTCCAAAAATCTGGTGCGACAAAACAAAAGCACATAACTAAGAATTTACATTAATTGCACATTAATTGTTTGTCAAACGGTTTTTAATGATCAAAAATTTTGGATATGTGTAGTTATTACCTAATTAGAAAAATATTAATGCATATTCAGTTGCAGTTCGTCATTCAGTACGGTTGGTTGTATGTTAAAGAGAAAGATATTTCAATGGCTCGAAATAAGTATTCTGTTCATTTTAGAAAAAAATTTGTTAAGGATTTTAAGAAAAGAGAATCGGTTATGACTATTGCAAAAAAGTTTGGAATAAATCATCCTAATGTTTCCCGAACATTTAGCTGATTTGGCAAATCAAGCTCTTTGGTTACAGCGCATAGAGGTAGACGGCCGTGGAGAGCAACCGAACGAGAGGATAAAGGAGTCATTCGGGCAATAAAAAATTACCCTTTTATATCGGCAATATCTATTGTAAGACAATTACGGTTAAATATATTACAGAGATCCATACAACGTCGAGCTGTCGATGGGGAATTTTCATGCTACCTGCAGCAAGTTATTGCAAAAAAGCCGTATTATTTATTTAAAGAACAAACTGGCGTGATTGGAATTTGTGAGGATGCACATAAATTGAGCAATTACCAAATGGCAAACTGTACTTTTTTCTGGCGAATCGAAGTTTAATATCAAAGATTGAGATGGGCTGAAGCTGGTAGGCAGACCGAAGGGACAACGCCTAAATCAACGTTATAAAACAAGCGCGGTGAAACATGGTGGAGACAATGTACTAGTGTGGGGTTGTTTTCCAGGGAATGCAATAGGATAAATTCATCATATAAACAGTATAATGGACAAATATAAGCATAAAAATATTTCTCAGAATATTAATGCTGCCACATGTTGCAGAAGAAATGGCTTTAAAATGAAGTTATCAACATGACAACGACCAGAAACACACTGCTATTTGTGTAAAAAAGTGGTTTGTTGATAACAGGAATGAGGTTTTGAAGCGACTCGCACAATCACCTGATCTCAATCCCATAGAGAACCAATGGTAAATTGTAGATCGAAAAATCAGACTTGAGAATTGTAAAAATAAGGCCGTTTTATACATTTAAGTGAAGGTAGCATGGAAAAGCATTTCCTGGGACACATCAAATAAATTAATTGAGTCCATGCCTAGCCGATGTGCAACTGTATTGAAAAATAAGGGATACGCAACCAAATATTGAAAGACATAAATTTTTCAATCATAAAACCATTTCGTGCTTTTGTTTTGTCGCACCAAATTTTTGGAGTTTTTCATATATGGTATTTTATATATTTTTTTAATAAGTTAATTTGTTTAATTTTTACTAATTTTAAAAGAAGAATACATGAACTAATAATACAAATCAATAAAACATCACGTAATGCCTAATTTATGATTTTATCCAGTTAAATACCGACAAGGTAGATTCCGTGCTTTAGTTTTGTCGCACACTGTATATTTATGCTTATAAGTATGTATGCATATACTTTTTCGTGTTCGTAATTCATTTTCGCAGTTGAACATTTTCATTTGAAAATTCATTTTTCTGCTTTCACATCTGTTTGTTGGCGTTTTCTGTAGCGCATAACGTTCTTCTTGTTGTTGTTGATTTTTTATGCGCAACTTTTCCCATCTAGGAATTACACTTAGCTAGTAAAATGTATTTGTCAGTATAAGCGCCTTTACATATGCAATGTAAAATGGTCGAGGCAATTTTGGCTGTTAAGTGCATATGCAGCGTGGAGCAAAGTCCGTTTACAAGCCAAAAGGATTTGCAGCAAAATCAAACAATGCCATTTAACGTGTTGCTGTTGTGTGTTCTTTCATTGCCTTGAGAGCTGTAACAACCAATGAAAAGAGAGAAATTCTTACAACTGCACTTCCGGCAACTTGCCAAGCATAAAACATTTAAATATTTCCAAAAAAAGAGAGAGGAAATAAAATAAATTGTTTAAAAGCTTCAAACTTTTGGCTAAAATCTTGCCAAAGTAATGCCGAAATAATATTTTAGTATATTAAAGTTGTGTAATCATACGCTCATATAACTAACCTTAGCAGCACACACACTCACCCACATTTGAATGACGTCTATCGCTCTACTTGTACTGTTATATGAAAAGTTCAAAATAGTATTTGCCTGCAAGACTGTCAGTGGAGCGTCTACACTTGACCATGTGTCTGTTGCATGAGTGCTACACTCTAAGAAAATGCTTATAAAAATGTTTATATATATGTATGTGTATGGGCGCACTTGGAGCTGACGCTATTTTTTACTGCAGTTCACCTATTTCTTGAGGCGCTTTTTAAATTTGTCACAGCTGAAACTGTTACTTAATATTTTTTGTACTTAGTTATACGAGCTCATGTACAACATGTTGTTTTTAAATGCCTGGGACTCGCTATTGCTTTAACTAAAAGTAATTACTGAAGGTGTACTAATTCAAAGCTAAGTGAATGCTGAACTTTTTTAGACTTCTCGTATTTAAATTCTGCAATTTTTGGAGTCACCATTACGAGTTTTCGAGAGAAAGAATAAAGAAAAAGAATTTTTGTTGAAAATAAGATTTTTCTTCGTCTGCTCTCTCTGCTAGCCTGAAGAGATCTATATGTAAAATTTTTAATTAATCTCAATCCTTACTTTTACGCAAGACATAATGCTAGTTACATTATTCCTTAAACTATCGTGTTAGCAGCAAACTCGATAGACCTCAGAAATCATGTTTAGGTTAAATTGGGTCCTAAGAAAGACCTCAAGGATATGCTTCATACCTTCGTTGCCAAAAACAGTACTTTATGAAGCTAGAAAACCACTTCACGTAGAGGCGAAGAACACATCAGTCCTCTTAGGACTAACTCAGGTCAGGAGAAGCTTTTGACTACGCAAATTAAGTAGTTGACCAGCGTTCGCGCTTCACTTCAAACCTAGCCGGACAGTGTGGCTGAGGTTTATCCAGACGTAACTTGATGTCATTGATCAGAACGTCGGTGACATCTGTGTTGAAAGTCACATCAACATAATATATAATGTTTAGTATACGCTTGTCTTTCTGAAGTACATAAAGTGCGTTAGGCGATTTTTACGAAAAGTAAAATTATTAATTCCATTAAATGATATTGATATCTTCGGCCGCAACACCCGCGCCGTTAGTTCTGCTTTCTCCAGGCTGGACAAGGAAGCACAGAAAATGGGTCTGGCAGTGAACGAGGGCAAGACGAAATATCTCCTGTCATCAAACAAACAGTCGTCGCACTCGCGACTTGGCACTCACGTCACTGTTGACAGTCATAACTTTGAAGTCTTGGAACCAGCGTAAACACCACCAGCAATGTCAGCCTAGAAAACCAACGCAGGATAACTCTTGCCAACTGGTGCTACTTCGGACTGAGTAGGCAATTGAGAAGCAAAGTCCACTCTCGACAAACAAAAACCAAACTCTATAAGTCACTCATAATTCCCGTCCTGCTGTATGGTGCAGAGTCTTGGACGATGTCAACAACGGATGAGTCGACGTTGCGAGTTTTCGAGAGAAAAGTTCTGCGAAAGATTTATGGTGCTTTGCGCGTTAGCCACGGCGAATACCGCATTCGATGGAACGATGAGCTGTACGAGATATAGGACGACATCGACATAGTTCAGCGAATTAAAAGACAGCGGCTACGCTGGCTAAGTCATGTTGTCCGGATGGACGAAAACACTCCAGCACTGAAAGTATTCGACGCAGTACCCGCCGGGGGAAGCAGAGGAAGAGGAAGACCTCCACTCCGTTGGAAGGACCAGGAGAAGGACCTAGCTACGCTTGGAATATTCAATTGGCGCCACGTAGCGAAAACAAGAAACGACTGGCGCGCTGTTGTTAACTCGGCTATAATCGCGTAAGCGGTTTCTACGCCAATTAAGAAGAAGAAAATTAAATTGTTTGGATAAGGAGCATGCATCAACTCCTTTATAGAAATGGTCGGACGAAAGCATGCCCGACGATTAGAATCTAAGCATACTCTGCCCAATGCACAAAAAGGGTGACCCCACAATCTCCGCCAACTACCGTGGGATAAGTCTCCTCAACATCGCATATAAGGTTTTATCGAGCGTACTGTGTGATAGACCGAAGCCCACCGTCTTCACACTGGTTGGACCTTATCAGTGTGGCTTTAGGCCTGGAAAACCAACAACCGACCAGATATTCACCATGCGCCAAACCTTGGAAAGGACCTGTGAAAAGAGGTTCGACACACACCATCTCTTCGTCGATTTCAAAGCTGCTTTTGTCAGCACCAATAGGGATCGGGAAAAACATCTTCGAGCCGTTCGATAACAAACGAGGGTTCAGATAAGGCGACTCCCTATCGTGAGAAAATAATTCGAGTTGTAAAACTTAATCGATCAATCTTACATTATAGTGTACAGCTGCTGGCGTACGCTGATGATATTGATATCATTGGCCTCAACAACCACGCTGTTGGTTCTTTTTCCAGACTGGATAAGGAAGCGAAGCAAATGGGTCTGGTAAAGAACGAGGGCAAGACGAAATACTTGTATCTCCTGTCATCAAACAAATAGTCGTCCAACTCGTGACTAGGCGCTCACATCACTTTGGACATAACTGTCTTTCGTCTATCTTGGATCCAGTATTAACACCAACAACACTGTCAGCCACCAAATTCAACGCAGAATAACTCGTGTCAACAGGTGATACTCGGTCTGGGAAAGCAATTGAGAAGTAAAGTCCTTTCTCGACGAACGAAGACCAAACTCTATAAGTCACTTAATATTCTCGCCCTGCTATATGGTGCAGCTGCACGGAAGATGACGACATCTGATGAGTCGACGTTACGAGTTTTCGAGAAAAATGTCGTATCTTATAGCTGCACCAGTGGCGTAGCTTAGGGGACGAAGCGGTTACGTCGCCCCGGGCGCAACGTCTTGGGGGCGGCAAACGATTTTCGCTGTTTTCTAATATTCAGGAAAATACTTCAACAGTTTTTTTAACCAAAATTTATTATAAAAGATAAAGAGTTGTACACTCACAATGTAATAATCTGAATAACATTGAAAAATATTAATTTTTACTCGAATACTCTTCAGTCTTTGAATTTGTCTTATATCTTTTGGCTTATATCTTTCTTTCTAGTGATAGAACTTAAAGATGCACTTTTCTAGCTTCGTCTAGCGACGTGTCACTCTCACAGTTACCCTATGCTTTGTTTGTAACAAAAACTTTTATTTATCCAAATTTTTAAAAATGGTATTTAAAAATTCCAATTCCGGCAAAAATTCCTGCAAATTGTGTCAAAAGTGTACAAGATATAGGGCGAAAATGGATTTTTTCTATGGCCTTTAATAATATGTCTTGTAAATTTACTATCAATTTCCTCAAAAATCGTATTGTGAGAATTTTGGAACTTCAGAATTTGCGTGGCTTCTAGTTCCTAAATTTTATATACTTAATATCGAAGATATTTTGTAAAAATTCACTTTTGTTCGAACCACCTCATGAAACTTGAAAAGGTAGGTAGATGAAGGGGGTCGGCAGAACATCCATGGCCCCGGGCGCCCGAAGTTGTAGCTACGCCACAGGCTGCAACAAGATACTGGTCCGAGTCGATGCTAGGGCCGCGGAGCGTACGCACGTCTAAAACACTGGAGACGTGTCTTCCGATATCCGGAGACAACCAGGTAGTTTGATGAATTTTTCTGTGCTGGAATCTAGTACTACGGGCAACCATATTTCGGGATCAGGCGAAGTTGATCAGCTTTAAGCCATTTACGGATGTTTCTTCATGGATCCTAAATTTACCGACCGTTGTGCCAAAGGTACTTTCTTTCCCCACCCTGGCGTTAAAGTCGCCAAGCACCATTTTGACATCATGGCAGGGGCAACTTTCATAAGTGCGCTCCAAGCGCTCATAGAAGACATCTTTGGTCACATCGTCTTTCTCTTCCATCGGAGCGTGGGCAAAAAGCAGCAATATGTTGGAACTTCGGATGTGGATTGTTGCTAGATATTTAGCAGCAGCATCTTCAAATTATGGGACCGGACATTCCTAGTGCATGCCCTTAAATCGTAATATTTAATATATTTGTCGTGGTCATCAACAAAAGGGGGGTCTCTCATCCCAGGCTGTTATTTCATTGGGGGCTTTTTTGAACTTGTAAATTTCAAAGGAACGAGTTGTTGAATTATTTTTCCATGGAAAAATGGTAAAAAACTATTCGGCCAAACAAACACTAATCGACATATGGAGACAGACTTCTTGAACGTCATGTGAACATAAAAAAAAGTAGCGCGCAGTTTGTCAGCACTGGTAAAATTGATCATATGGTCAAATAAATGTCAATCACATGTCGTTTTTTAACATTTTGATGGCCAATTTGATATCAACCCCTTTACGAATTGTAATGCCCCTAAAAATTTGGCTTATATTTATTAGATTGCCCTTAAACTTGCCTTATGCCCTTATATTTAATAGAACATCAATTTATATGCATTGAGTTCATAAATATCAAGGCATATAAATTACAAAATCTGCTACTTTTGTTTACATCTAAAATATATCAACCGCAAAGTAAATAAAATATACTCAACTTGAGTTTATATAAGTATGTAAGTATGTGTAGCACACGCTTACTTTTTCAAGTGACTTGTATATAAATATATTAAGACATGCTACTTGCTGCCGCCAAATCAACAAAACCATAATTCATGTGCACTATTTTTAAACGCATCGCATGCCGTGCATTGCAGCCACACAAACAGATACAAACACAAGTAAACAAACACACACAAACTAATGCATGTGTGTTAACCGCTCACTGACTGCTTAATGTCTGCTGGGTTTTTTGCGCGCTCGCAAACAGCTTACTTTCCTTTCCTTTTCGATTTGGCAAAAAAATCAAAAAAAAAAGTTTGGAAAAAATTTAATCCTTGAACTTGACAAAAGCACAAACAGGATATGCGCTTGCCAATTTTTTTCTGTTTGGCTTTAGCTAGCTTTGAAATCATACTTTTTTCGTTGCTATTCCACTGCCTTTGGTGCTTGATGGTCAATGTTGCAATAAGCTTATGATTTTTCAACAATTTCTTGTTCGATATTTCACTTGTGTAGCTTTTTCTATATGGCTGTATATATGGCTCGCTACGAAACGATAAAGTGAATCTGCAACAACTTGCCGCCAAGTAATAGTTTGCAAGAGCATGGGAGAAAGTGCCATTAAATAGCGGCGAGGCAAAATAAATGATCACAAAGGCATACTTAAGTACATATAAATAAATAAATACATGTATATATATATTATATATATATATGTATGTGCGTCATCCTTATATGTACTTGCATACCGCTAGAGAGCTACTGTCTGCCTCGAAGAAGTCGCATTTTTGGATGCGCTCCAAATGCTGCTTTTTATGTCGCTAAGTATTTATATGCGCATAGCTGGCTTGTTTGGTGCTTTGTAAAGGATTAAGCTGGAGTTTGTTGTGTCGGAAAAAATTTGTACAAAAATACTTTATTGCTACTTGCTACATACATACATATGTATACACTCGTTTTCTACAATGACAATGTTTACATAGCAAACAGCGAATGCAACGGGAAATAATACTTATTAAGTCGTTGTTGGGGTTTGGGTTGAAATTGGCATTTAGTAGCAAGAAAAAATGGCTTATGCGGTTGACTTAGCAATTTTTGCTGAAATTTTTCCGAGAAAACGTTGCTTGTGGTATAGCCGTTTTATAAAAACATTTAATGCCACATTTTATATGTAAAGTATTTGGCAACATGCGGCTTGATGATGAGTTTTCAGTTGAAATCTTCATTTGGTTACATAACCACACTCACTCCCCATATAACGAAATATTAAATTTCATTTAATTCTTTCACCTTCCAGTATATAAATCAAGAAAAAATTGGTATAACGAGAGGATACTGCGCACGAATACCGCTTTTAAAGTACATCACCTTATGACCAAAAAACTAACAAAATCTTTTCAAGTTCCTCGATGCCGAATATGTGGACCGTAGTGCCTATAGTTGACTTTTTACGGAAAATATTTTTCATTGTGGGAGATGTGCAATTGAATTTTGTGGATCAGTTTTTCCTAATATGATAGTATGTCAAAAATTGGTTGCATCGGCTCAATACTTCCCTGAGCCCCCATATATGTACCTAATAAAAAGATTTTCGCACTTTCTGGTGACTTTGTACCGTACCTACTCTGCCCAAAAAATAAAACATTTGAATTTAAACTGCGCGCGTCGAAGGATTTGGAGAATTATTTTTTTTTTAGGTTGGTAGTACTGTCAGTCACATTTATGTCAAATTTCATGTCAAAATATTGATTAGTGTTTGAGATACATACGTGTCGTTTTGTGAGCTGCTAAAAGTGAGTTTTTCGTTTTTTGCGATGTCGAAATTTGTTGAGCAAAGAATTTGCATTAAATTTTGTTTACGGAATCAATTTTCTGCTGCGGATACGTTGAGGATGGTGCAGAAAGCCTTTGGTGATGAAGCTATGTCTAAAGAACATGTTTACAAGTGGTATAGTGAGTTCTAAGCCGGCCGTGAACGTGTCGAAGACGAAGAGCGTCCAGGGCGACCATCAACCTCAACCGACGAAGCTCACGTTCAACAAATCAAAGATTTGGTGTTGAAAAACCGTCGATTAACAATTAGAGACCTTGCTGATGCAGTTGGCATATCGAAAGACTCAGCCAATACCATTTTGAAGGATGTTTTGGGCCTCAAGCGCGTCAAATCTCGACTGGTAACGAAAACATTGAATTTTTTGGAAAAAAGGCGTCGCGTTGAAGTGTGTGAAAGGAGGCTTTTCGACTACTAGGGTTTCATGAAACGCATTATAACAGGCGATGAGACTTGGATCTATGCTTACGACCCCGAAACAACCGATCAATCGAGCGAATATCGTGCCAAAAGAGAGCCGAGACCAAAAAAATCGCGCCAAAGTCGCTCAAAAATCAATATCATGTTGACTGTTTTCTTCGATTATCGTGGTGTTGTGCATTATGAATTCCTTCCAACCGGTCAAACAGTCAACGAGGAATATTATTTGAACGTTATGCGTCGTTTGCGTAACGCTATCCGCCTAAAAAGTCCGGAATTGTGGAAAGATAATTCTTGGTTTTTACACCACGATAATGCACCATCCCATACTGCCCTCGTAATTCGTGATCATTTCGCCAAAAACTCAACCCATATCGTTCCGCAACCACCGTATTCACCTAATCTGTCGCCGTGCGACTTCTGGCTGTTCACCAAGCTCAAAAGACCGCTCCGGGGACACTGTTTTTATATGATAGAGGAGATTCAAGCCGCAGCGAAGACGGAACTGAAGGCCATCCCGGAAAGTGACTACAACCAGTGTTTCGTAGATTGGAAAATCCGTTGGCATAAGTGCATTGCATCGGGAGGGGATTACTTTGAAGGAGATGAAATTGATTTGGAAGAATAAATAAAGAATTTTCAAAATAAATACAATGTCACCTTATTTTTTGGGCACAGTTAGACAATATGTAAATTATCTTCAGAAATTTGAGAGAGCTGGTTTTTGGTGCATATTTGTGCTTGGAATGTAAAAAATCAGGAAAAAACTGGCTCTAGACTCAATATAACTAACAATCCTTATGTACCTGATGTTATTACCCCGGCTTTGATCCTTAAAAGTTGCAAGAGTTTCAAATGTTCGGTTATACCCGAATTTTACCCTTCCCTTACTTGTTATAATTATAATTATTGATATTTTGCCACTCTCACTAATAAAACTGTGCAGTACTCAGTTGGGTATTGGACCAAACCAATATTTTACATGAGAGATTGAAGTCTATGTAAAAAGTAATTTCTCCATTTTTATCAGTTAGCTACCAAAATCAAAATAATTGCCTTCGAATTTCGAAATTGAGGCTAAAGAAATTCCGTATTTGAAAATCGAAGTCGTATCTTAAAAAAAAAAAACGAAATTTATATTTCAAAAATGCTGACCCGACTTTGAATTTTCATAACATCTGTTCAATAAGCTTGTCCGATAAATCTCATACACCATTCCAAAGAGAAGAAGAGTGGATTGTGCTCATAGTCGAAGGAAAATATTTCGAACTTGGAGAGTAGCCTCGAAAATTGGAAAAACTTCTTATTTAATTGGGACTCAATCTGTCAAGAAAACAGTTGATTTTACTGTATTGTGTACTGAATACAGTGACCTGATCCTGGAAAAGAAAAAATACATAATTTAGAAATGACTCGGAGAGAATCCATACCTCATTTCCACACCAATTTTGGCTGCATATTTACAGTTCTCCTTAGCTGTCATTTCGGTATAAGAATATACATATATAGTTTAATAAAAGGAAATTTCTTATCTTTCCTCTACTAGTTAGGAATATAAGATCTTGTACTAAAAACCTGCCAGATACTAATCTTGTGATTCCCTGAAAAAAACAAGTTGAAGTTCGATTGGAAATCGAGTCAGACTGTTTCGATTCCATGTACCATCAAGTGGAGCGAGTTATCTCTGTTGAATCTACCTTTCCGAAGCGGATGAAAAATATTATCATTCATGGCCAGAATTTGCTATGTATTTGGTGGAATTGGCAAGTAAGCATTTATAATGAGATGCTGCATTACGGTCCAAACCTTTAGTTCGGACCTGCACTGTTAACTGACTTAATTGATTTGTCTAAAGAAAACAGAGTTTTGGGAGACTATTAATTTTCTCTAAATAACTTTTTAAGAGAGGATGGAGTCATGTGATTGGTCTTTGACCGGTAGCCTAAAAATATCCATTTGGAGGAGAGTTAAAGTGAGAAGGCGAAACATTCATAGGCTTTTGCGCTGGGCTTGGGATCCGCCACGTAAAAAAATGCCCCAAATGAAAAAGTGTAAACAGCCTCGGACGAGGGACCATGGCAAATGAATTAAGGATTACGATTTGAGGGCATGCAACTGGAATGTCCGGTCCCTTAATTGGGAAGGTGCCGCTGTCCAGCTTGTTGATGTCCTCGGGGAAAATAAAGGCTGATATCACCGCCGTCCGAGAAATGCGATGAACGGGACAAGGACTGAGGCGAGTAGGTCCGTGGGGTATTTCTCTACAGTGGCCATATAAAGGAGCGCAAGTTTGTGGGATAGAGACTCCGTCGCTGAGTACTGTCATTCACTCCGGTGGGTCCTTGTGACATCTACTACAGTGGCCATATAAAGGAGCACAAGTTTGGTGTTGGATTCGTGGTAGGAGAGAGACTCCGTCGCCGAGTACTGTCATTCACTCCGGTGGGTGACCGTCTAGCCACAATTCGCATCAAAGTGAAGTTCGTCAACATATCGCTGATTTGCCTCCACGCCCCGACGGAAGAGAAGGACGAAGTGACTAAAAATGCTTTCAATGAGCGCTTAGAGCGTAGCTATGGGAGTTGCCCCCCCCCGATATCAAAATCGTGTTTGGCAGCTTTAACGCCAGGGTGGGCAAAAAAGGCATCTTTGGCACAACCGTCGATAAATCCAGCCTCTTCGAGGCAACATCCCCAAATCGGTTGAGACTGATCGACTTCGCCGGGGTCCGAAACAGGGTTATCTGTAGTACTAGATTTCCACAGAAGAATTCCCCAAGCTACCTGGCTGTCTCCGGATGGAAAAGTCACTAACTAGGTCAATCATGTTGTGATAGACGGAAGACACGTCTTCAGTATTTTAGACATGCGTACGCTCCGAGGTCCTAACACCGACTCGGACCACTATCTTGTTGCAGCCAAGATATGCATCCGCCTCTGTGCAGCAAAAAACGCACGTCAACAAACACAAGGAAGGTTCGACGTCGAGGAGCTGCAATCACAACAGGCAGCCGAACGATTTTCGACTCGACTTGTACTCCACCTGATCTCTCAAATTAAGTGGATGTTTTCCTCTTCATCTGCTTCTCGCAGCGGGTGCTGCGTCGAATACCCTCCGAGCTGGACTGTTTTCAGACCCGACCTAGCCAGTGTAGCCGCTGTCTCTTAATTCGCTGAACTATGTCAATGGCTTCGTATGTCTCGTACAGCTCATCGATCCATATACTGCGATATTCACTATCAAACCCATTTGCTTCGCTTCATTGTCCGGTCTGAAGAAAGCTGAATTAACGACGTGGTTGCTGAGGCCATGATCGATATCGATATCATCGGCGAACGCCAGCAGTTATACACTCTTGTAGAAGATTGTACCTTCTCTATTCAGCTCGAATTATTTTCTCCAACAGTAGACTGAAGAAGTTGCACGATAGAGAGTCATCTTGACTGAAACCTCGTTTGGTATCGAACGGCTTAGAGGAAGCGTACGTATACAAGCGTTTAAGAATGTGATATGAAAGAAAATGCAAACAATTGTGCGACCCGAATTGTCAAAGTCTTTGTCTTGTCGTGTGAATGCAATGCGCTATATCAAAGAAGATAAAATGAATTCTCGTCTGAACGTAGCTTCAGTCAGAAGGAACTATGCTCTGCAATGAAATTCTTAGGAAAGGGTTCGTTTTAGTGCTATTTTGTAGTGACGTCACCACGTCATAGAAATTTTCTTGAACAAAATTTCTTTGTGACAAATGTAATTATACCAAAATTGCTTGTAAATAACACCTTCCTTGTTGCAAACAGCAAAAGGAACCAATACCAATACTTTCTGTATTATAGTCTTATTCGAGGTTGTCAGTCGAAACCACAAGTGGCTGTAAATGTTATAAAACATCTTCGAAAACCATATCAGAAAATTCAATCCCAAAGCTGATCCACTTTAGCGCTTTTTGAACTACCATTTCAAACGGTTTTTTAAGCTCGCATGCAGCTTAAATGTATTTTTACGCGTAAAATCCAACGCATGCTAAGTACTTTACTTATTCGATAACAATTTGTATTTTTTTAATTTGCGCAACGAACCCCAACGCCACTCAACTCAATTTAAATGGTTGAGCGCGCGACTTTTCAAAGTTTTAAAACCCGCAATATTTTAAAATTTTATCAGATCTGCCAGCAAATATTTACTATTATTTGATATCAACTTATGTAGAACATGTTTTTTATACATTTTTTTTTGCAAATTTGCAGAAAATTTCGCATATTTTTATATTTTTTATATTATATTTTTTTTAACAATTTTTTTTTGTGCAAAATTTTAAAGAACTGCAATTGCAATTGAGCGCATTTGAAAAAGTAAAATGCTGAAAACCAAAAAAAAAGTTTGGCGAAAAAACTGCTGGCGCTGCATTGGCATATGTTGCGTGCCATCTGAGCCACAGCGCGAAGTGGATTTTTCGTGCGCTTGAATTGGAGTGGAAAAAAGTGCGCAAGTCAATGCAAATACCAAGCGGAAACATGCTCGCGCACTATCTGCAGCCTGATGTTTGGTGTGTATATATCATTTGTGCCACACCGCCGCCATGGTCGCGGACACACATGTGAGTGTGAGTAAGCGAAAATTCATTATACACCCAAGCCTACATATATAAACGTGTGCGGGTTCTTATATTTGTGTCTGTGTATGTGTGTGTAGTCCAAACAGCGGTTGGCCGAAATTAATATTCAGATAAAAATGTGAATATTTTGCGCGAATGCACGCTGCCGACATTGTATATTTATGTACACATGCGCCTATGCCTACACACACACATACATCATGTGCTTACATTTATAAGTGCTCAAGCATTCACATATATGTATGTAAATAAAAATTCATATCAACTCGCGTGTGGCCTGCATACACACATACACATATGCTTGAATATGTAGATGTGTGTGTGTGTGTGTGGATTTTTCGGCCACTGCACAACGCTTCGCATAATTCGCTGAAACCCGAAAAAATCGGAATTTATGCATTTTTTATTTCAAATTTATTAAATGTAAATTGTCCAGCTGAAATATAAAATAACATATGTGCATTTGTATGTATGTATGTGCATTGCAAATGCATTTATATCGCTAGTCATGCAGACACGCGCATTTATTTCTTCTTGTCTTTTCTTCGCTTCGATTTTTTTTTTCAAACAGAAAACATTTTAACACAATTGGTCCTGTTGCCATAGCGCATTTCACAGTTTGCATGTGGGCGTATGTGTGAGTGTGTATGTTACATATAAATATGCCACGTAACCGCTAGCTGTTAATTCCAATTAAATTCTTATGCGTTTAATTACAAACCAGTGCAAGTATTTATGCATATAGGCGGCTTATATTGGTCTAGTAAAATTAAACCCATTAGTTTTGCATTAAATTGAAAATATAACTTGTTGAGCATTTCGAAAGTAATTTCATAACACCACTTACATAGAACCTACTTCGCTATTGGAAAAAAATGGAAAGTCGATTTTCACAAGCTTAAATTGGACCAGCAAAATCATTTGCCGTAGACAGAAAACAGGGGTGATCATTAGGTGGTTGGTCTGCAGTATATTTAAGAAAGGTACAACATAGCCCACCAACCAAGCTTCCGGAGCTTCTGGCGATCGTTGTGTGTGAACTGACGTTGTCTTGATGAAACATAATTCTTCCTTAAAACGGCCCAATTCTTGACAGAATAGATCACAACCGTTGGTCGTACTTTCGATTGACGTTGTCGTAAGTGCCGTAGTTAAGCGTACTGTGTGAAAAAATAAAACCGCAAAACTAATAGGGCTGCATAAACTGACGTTGGGTAATGCCAAAAGCTCCGTCTGGATCGGGAAGGATATTTCCGAGCCATTTTATACGAAACGAAGTTTTAGACAAGTCGACTCTGTATAGTGCGACGTCTGCAATGGGTTATATCCACTTGTAATTTTGAAAGAAGCTAGATTTTGCACATTTATATATTCCATATAATCGAGAATATTGTCTGTAAATTTCAAAGGAATCTGGTAAATGGTTTCGGAGTAATGAGCGTATTTGTAAAGACGTCTCCGAGCGTTTGAAAGTAGGCGGTACCGCAACCCGGAGTACAGGGCACTCGAAGTGTAACCAATTAAAAAATCCATAAATTTCGGTTTGGAAAATTATTTTTATTTATTTTAAAGTACAAAATGTGTGAAAATAATCATAAATTCAGGACCAATTCACTTTTGCTCGATATGATCACCTTTTGCCTTAACTATGGCCTTGAGATGGTCAAAAAACGAATCGCAAGCTGCCCGAATATGACTCGCCAGTATTTTGGCCCACTCACGGACAATGGATTTCTTCAGCATATCGAGACTGGTGTATCTTTTACTTCGGACCTTGCTCTCCAAAATGGCCCAGAGAGAATAATCCATTGGATTCGCATCTGGTTCGAGAGCCATTATGTGGTCATAATGAAGTTCGGAACGTTGTTTTTCAGCCATTCTTGGTTCACTCGCGCTTTCTGAGACGGTGCTGAGTCTTGTTGAAACGTCCATGGTTTGCGACCGAAATGTTTGTTTGCCCACGGCTTCAAAGCAGCCTAAAGAACATTTTCCCGATAATATGTCACATTTACTTTGACGCCAGGCTCGATGAAAACAATTGGAGAGCGCCCATCTGCGGTGACAGCGGCCCAAACCATTATTTGTGGCGGATGCTGCCTCCTGGTGGCCAACCGATGACTTAGATTCTCGTATGAACGGTCGGTCAAGTAAACCCTATCGTTTTGAGAGTTTACGTATTGCTCAATTGGAAAAATTTTTTCGTCAGAAAACACAATGTTCGGAATTTGATCGCTTTCGGCCAAGCGAAGCAACCGCTTCGGTCTCTTAAGTCTTACTTGTTGCTGCGTCGGTGTGAGATCATGAGCCTTTTAGAACTTGTAAGGCTTGACCTTGAGCTCATTTTTCAATATGCGTAGGATGCTGCGGTCGATATTTCAGTTCTTTAGCCATTTGATTGGCACTTCGTCGTTAATTTCGCTCAAGTCGCTTCTTCACTTTCCGAACCATCTCACGTGATGTTGTTTTTTGATGATCACCTCCATGGCGTTTTGCGATGCTACCAGTATCATTGTAACGAGTGATGGTGCGATAAACAAAAACTTTATTCACATTAAGGTGTCTGAGCTCACGAACTATTGCTGGCTGTGATTTTCCAGCTAAATATAAAGCAATCACACTATTACGTTTGAATTCCATCGCTGATCACTTTTTTTTGCGTTCACTTTTGGCAAAACGCTTTTGTACACTTGTGAACAATACTCCGAACTGTCATTCAGCAAATTTATAAACAGCTGATTCCAGTGCGACAGCTGCGCGAACGGTCTGAAGTTGGTTTGACCTCGAGACCCTGTAGCAGCTGCGCTTTAAATGCGTTCTTCTCGAAACGGTGACTTGAAATTTTCACAGGATCTTCTTAGATACTTTTGTCAGGTAATGATCGAAGGAATAAAGTTTCTGATAAAAACTTCGATTTTTTAAGTCACTGTAAAGTGTAAATTTTCGTGGAAAAAAAATTATTTTTTGTTCGGAAGCCGACATTTTGAACAAAATAAAAATTTTGACTATTTCTTTGATCATTACCTGTACTTATCTATCCTAAAGGTAATCCTTTGGTTTTTTTATTTCAGATAATTTGGATCAGATATATCTTCCTCATCGCCAAACACCTTTTTGTGGAGGACTTTCAGGAGATCTTCTACGGGAACGACGGAACCCAATACTTTTATTAATAAAATGTGAATTCTCAAAACACGTTAAATTCACTAAATGTTCATATATATTTTATATATATATACAATGGAAAGCCTCTCCAGAAAAAATTGACAAAAAACACATTTTGTCGAACTTATAAGTGGATATAACCCCTCAATCTACTACTGGAAAAAGTAATTCGAGGTGCAGAACTAAATAGAGAAGGTACCATCTTCTATAAGAGTAAACAGCTGCTGGCGTTCAATGATATTGATATCATTAGCCTCAACAACTGCCAAATCAGTTCTGCTTTCTCCAGGTTGGACAAATGTGCTACTTCGGGCTAAGTAGGTAATTCAAATTCCACAAGTCATTATCATCCCCGACCTGCTATATGGTGCAAAGGCATGAGCTGTGACAACATCTGCTGAGTCGACGTTACGAGTGAAAGGTTCTGCGAAAGATTTATGACCCTTGACCAGTTATATGACAACACTAACATAGTTCATCGAATTAACAGACAGGGGCAACGCTGGCTAGGTCATAGCGTCGGAATGGATGAAAACACTGCAGCTCTGAAAGTATTCGATGCAGTCTAAAACGACTAGCGCGCTGTTGTAAACTCGACTATAACCGCGTAAGCGGTGTCTACGTCAATAAAGAAGAAAAAGAAGAAGTTACTTCAAAAATTTCTTGAGGTGATGCACTTATCTCATAGATAAACGAAGCATTTTGTGCTTACCACAAATTCATTTAAGCTTAATATCAATAAAAATATCCCGAGATATAATTTAATCTCAGTCTAACAAAAACCGGGCAATAGAGGACAAAGTGACAAGATGATTGCGTCTCGTTTTCCTTCAAACATCTTTGGCAAAGAGCGTCCGGCAAAATATTTAGTTGCACCGCGTGTGTATCCATTGCATTCTGTCCAGTCAGAACAATAGCGGTGAAATTGGCTTGCTAAGTTCAAGTAGTTCGAAGGACCTCTTATGGCTCACTTTGGGTCAGAAAGATCTCACAGTAGCGCAAGTTCTGGTTGTTGACCAGCGCCTAACAAGTTCGCAGAAGGTCCATAAGGTCTATAGCTAGATTGCAAAAGGCCATCGGACAACTGACTCGCTTGCAATCAGATGAAATAAGGGTAATCAGATGAAATAAGGGTAAGGGTGCCCTCACAACAACCTCATCGGCTTTGCAGTTTTCAGCGATGACGCTTTGACCCGTCACCTATACAAGTCTAATATGGAAAAAGCTTGAAGCTGTTGCTGATGAGGTTATGCACTCCTTGACTGTTTTGAGGGCAGAATCAGCGAGTTCCTCCAGTCAGCTTTGCGCGCTTCAGTGTAAGATAGATTCAAATAGGAAAATAAATTTAATTTTTTCATACACAGCGTTGACATTAACTTAGAAATTTTCGAATTTATGGTAGATAAACCAAGTCTAAAACGACTTTGGCGATTACTTTGATTTCTGTAAGAGAAGAGGGAAATGTTTTTTAGCACTGGCATGATTATAAAGTGATAGTTTTTTGTGATATTTTATAAAAAGCGGATCCGTTCAGGTTACGTAGACACAATAGCCTTTGAAAGAGAGTATCTGCAGAGTGGATGCCGAAAGTCGAGCCGAGCCAAGCACAAAACTGATGTATGCAAGAAATAAGTTTCAAAATTGTATGCGTACATAACGTATTGCGCCAAATGATGATCATGGAGTTAAGGGTTTAGCTCAAAGGCGCGTTATTCTGCAAGTCTGGATGGTCGTGGTCCCAAGTAGGTGTTAGGTTCAGAAATTTTAGTTGCATGGTCCATCTGCTGTTTTGATGTAAATGGAAAATAAAATTATACTAAACAATAACCTAAAAAAACTAGTTCCTTCTAACCTCGATAATATAATTATGCCGAGGGCTAATATATTGAGTTCATTATTTTTGTAGTCGGAGTTTCTAAGTTATTCAATATTAGTTTGAACAACATGGAATGTGCATACATTTGCTCGGCCGGTCAGAGCAAATTATGCGTGCTATATACAATCTAAAAGCTGAATCTAATTGCATATTATTTCAAGCCAAAATAACAAAGAATTTACTTTTTTTATAAAAGAAAACAACACAAAATTGTAAACTATTTTTACACAATATTCTTATGCTTCAATAATACGCAAACATACCCTCATGACGCCCACAAAAGTTAGGAGGTACTATGTATATGTGTATATGTACCGCCAGGGACACCCAATGAGATCCAATCAAACAGAAATGTACGCAATTTTAATGTTCCCTAAATAGAATACAATATCTTGCTACAATATCTCAATGCTCCAGTTACCAATGCTAATGCAACTAAGTACTTAGTGTTTTTGTTGCTACACACAGATGCATGATAAGAAACGCACTCACACCAACTCACGCACACATAGATGTATTTATGTGGAACGCTAATGGAATTTAATGTTGTAGTCAAATTTCATATTCGCTTGTTGTTCACCGTATAGTGGTCGCTAATGGCGACTCGTATGCAATCAGTTAGACAAAACCGAACAGCTTTACTGCAACCTCAATATCCGTAATGCAGGCGAGCGTAGTGAGACCAATCGAACAACTATAGGAGCCACTGGACTAATAAGTAATATAATAAGCAGTATTGTTGCCCGTTGCAAGAATTCGATATATTTCCTCTGTTATTGGATTGGACGAACTTAGCGGCACAGCTACGGTTAGGTGCATTGTAACCCGGTAGTAAAGTGTTCTAATTCGAATTTTTTGTGGAGATAATAACTGAACTGGTTTTGGGTTGCATCGAGGTAGAAAGTTGGACATACTGGACAGACTATCAGCAGTAAGATGTCATTATGGGTCACCATGATAGAAATATGGTATGAAGGAAAACTTGTTATATAGCTTTTATATTTAAAGAAGAAGTCTATACTGAAATACATATGAGATGATTGACTATGGATTTTTTGGTAATGGCGGTTGGCAAACACGGTTTGACTACATGATTTCACTTTTGAATTATGAAAAAAGGTTCAAAGTAAACATAGAAAAAGATGGCTGGCTACGCGCAACACTCCAAAGAGTTATACTGCTTGCTCGAAAATGGACGATGTAGTTGGTGCGGGAATATACTGTATACATAAGGCAGTCTTTTAAGTTGCCGGACCACTGCAGTATATTTCAAGCTGAGGTCCCTGATACTGCGAAAGCCACGGAGCTGACCACTAATGCACCTGCAGGCAATTGCAGAGTCAACATCTACGTAGACAGCTAAGCAGTAATCAAGGTAGTAACCTCGTATCGCATATCGGCAAGAAGTGTCTTGAGAAGCAGTAGAAGGTGTTGCCAGAAGCAAGTAACTTTACTTCTACTGGGTGCCAGTCACAAAGGCATCGAGGGCAATGAAATAGTGGACGAGATTGCCAAGAATGGTGTGCGGCTAACATCCGAAAACGTGATCAACATTGGCAAGCCCATGCATTGTCTATTTGACGATCTCAATAGAAGCATGGCACAGAAAAAACCCGATGGAATGAGCTACCTGGGTGCAAAACTGCAAAAGTTATGTGCAAAACGGTAGATCGGAAGAGCAAAATTCCTTTGGAACTCGATAGAAAAGACTGTAGGAACAAGGTGGGAATACTAACTGGTCTGGTGGCGACACACGCCCGCAGGGTGGGGCTGCAGGAAATGTGTACTGCAAGGCATTAGGGCAACAATGGAGCATCTCTTGTGCACTTATCCAGCATTGGCAATACTACGCTGTAAGCATCTGGAGTCCCACGGTATGATGTACTCGAGGAGCTATCGATAGTGAGGCCGCAAGTCTGTTAAAATTTGCGTCAAGCGCAGCCATCCTGAAGGATGACTACATATTCATACCTTTAGGAGCTAGCGACTGAACTCCAACCGGTATCGAAAACCTAGCAAAAGAAAATCTTTTAGTCCTACGTCTATTCGGGTAGAATTTTAATGTCATGGACCTGTATGGAGATCCCGTAAGCAGTTTCCAATAATCTGTCGGAAAACATTAGACACTTTTTAACTGGTTTAATTCCATTTTCACGTTTACTACTACTAAAGCTATTCTAAATGCAACACTAAAATCTTATACATCTCTCGCAACTATCACCACAGAGTGTTTAGTGTCTCACACATACCTACCTACATATACAGATACAAATACCAGTCGTGTTGGAGGATGGTCCAACCACACAACCGTGAATCAATCAATCCGGCATTAACTAATTGCGTAAAGCAACATTTATGAATAATTAATGAGCTCATAATGCCGGCTGCTACCGCTCTGGCCACTCCTAAGCGAACCGCAATGGCGTCGCAGTTGGCTATGTGTATGCGCTGCGCTGTAAGCAACGGGTATAGCGGTTTAGGGACAAGCTATGTTAAGCGTTTTATGATGTCACCACCTACTACTCGCTCTCATGCCTTCTAGTTTACCAGAAATTTCTTGTTGTTGCGCTTAGCAATATGAAAATGCTAATTTTATTAGTTAAGCAAATATTATAGTATAAAGTGAGTTTTGCGGTAAGCGGATGTGTGCAAGTTTTAGAGGAAGCAAAAGAAAATTAAGCTCATGTGTCGATTGTCCGCACACTCTTTTGTTTGCTGTGCACATAAGCTATCAGCCGAAGGTTTTACATGTCATGCCATCATTTTGTAATAAAACCCACACTGTTACAATACTCAGCACCTACCCACACACACACACTAATTAATAGTGAGTGCGTGTATGAAATACCTGTCAGACAGCGCGTGGTGTGGGCAAATCATTGTGGCAAATTATGCTAAACTTTATTTGACTTGACAGCTTAAAGTGTTGAGATGGGTAGCAAATTGGTTTTGAATCGCTTCATACCTTCGCAAACTAATATAATACATATTTGAATATTCACAGATGCTTAATCATGCAGTTATAGTTACATATGTATGTATGTGTTTGTGTACACATAAATCGTTTGTTTACTTTCAAAGTTAGTAGGGGTCTTTATTAATCCGCTTCTAAATCGTTGAAGATTAGAGGCCTTTACATACATACGTGAGCTAGGTGTTCATAGTTATATATGGAGAAGTAATTCATAGAAATAAATTAAAATTCTGGTAAAAAAAGTTTCTTTATCGAAAGAAGTAGTATTGGTTAAGTTAACTAGAACTTAGCTGGCAGATGGCTGCTAACTATTGGACATTGGGAAAATGACCCTTATGGGGTTATATCCACTTGTGTGTTTCAAAGAAAACTATTTTTTATGGCTATTAATTTGCAAGACTTGTTTTTACCTTCGTATAATCGGCTCAAAAACTTTAAAAACAATTTTTCACATTTTCAAAGTTGGTGAGAAAAATTTGCGTGAAACAGCTAAAACGATCCACTTGATATTTTCAAATGACTTTCTAGATATATTTTTCAGATATTGATCGAGAGAAAAAACGTTTGATTATAATTTCGATTTTGTCCGAGCAGTACGTCCTCTGGAAATGGTCGATCAATTTGTTCAAACCTTTTAAGGTCCCGAGGCCAGATGGCATCATACCAACGCAGCTGCAGACTGGACAGTTGAAATTGGTCTCGCCATCAACTCAAGTAAAAGCGAGGTGGTTTTTATTAGAAGATATAAGATCATGGTGGCACCGCTGCCGCAAATGGGAGACATCCGTCTGCAACTGGCGAATGCAGTGAAATATCCAGGGCTCATACTGGATAGGAAGCTTTCATGGAAGTCGAATATCGAATTGAGAGCAAAAAGGCATAAATTGCCTTATACTGCTGTAGAGGAGCTATTGGTCTGTCACCGAAAGTAATCATCTGGCTCTTCGACACCATAGTCAAGTCCATTTTGTTCTATGGAGTCTTTATGTGCTGGAGGATTCTGGATATGGCCATACTTGCAAATATTGCATTCATTAGCATATGTGGTGCACTAAGGTCCATTCCAATCATGGCACTTAACGCTGGCTTATAGTGGCCGTAGACATCATCAGAAGGTGTATGGCTGCGACAAAGAGAATCTTGGTTCTTAAAAGAACACTTATCTGAACACTCGGATATTCTCACACGCTATGACTTCATACCGGTTCACTTGGATCATGAAGTCGAAAAATCGAACTCTGGCGGCTGTTTCTCTGCTTATGTACCGACGTGGGAGTTGTGGGTGGGAACGAAACCGTTGGAGGAGAGGGGCAGTGAGCTTCTTTACCGATGGGTCAAAGCTTGGGGGAAGACTGGTGGATAGGTTTACTGTCAGGAGCTCTCTACCAACTCCAGCCAAAGACTTTCTGACTATTGCAGTGTCATCCAAGCCGAGGTTGCAGCTTTTAGGGTAGCTAGAGATCTACTGCTCCGGAGTACAGTTTTTTTCAGAGAAGTGACCATTCACACAGAAAGCAGAGCGGTGATACTAGCCTTGAACTCATTAACAGCGCATTAGCAATTTCATCGAGTATCTTTGTGACAAGACTGGTATGGGTGGCAGGCCATAGCGGAATCGCAGGAAATTGTAAAGTTGAAATTAAACGCCTATGCAAATTTGTATTAGCTACTAAGCGTTTTGCCAATTTATAAGTTCGAACACAGGAGTTCTTCTTTTCTATGGCGTCATAAAGAACTACATAAAGCAGTCCAATCTAAGCCACTCTGAATTGTAAGTTAAAAAAATTAATTTCCTTTGGGAAACCGCCATTTTGACAAAAGTCGAAATTTGGAATGTTCCTTTTCTTCAAATTCAAAACGGTGTTAACAATATACATAAATTATTATTTGCGTATCTCAAAATACACGATTTGAAGCGTTTTGATCGTGTATAGTTCAATCGCATTACTATGAATTGGATATCGAAGTAAGGTGACGGATTCATATTTTATCCATTGTCACATACCGAAGAAAAAACTCGGGCTTGAACATCTCTAAGCACAGCTCCGATTCATCAAATTATGGTTGATTTTGTCAAAAGTGAGCTCGCGCGGCAACCACTTTGCACAGAGCTTTCTCATATACAAATATTTAGAAAATATATGATGTACACGTTCAATTAATTTCTTTAGACTGCCAGATGTCTCACTTAAAATTAATTTGTTGACGTTTTTTTATGTCTTCGGCGGTAAAAACTTTAGGCTATTAAAATGCGGTCCACTGCCTTCGGTGCTCATTTCACCAAGTCTAAACTTAGCATACCAATCCTTGATAGTTCATTTTTCCAAGGCAGTGTCCGGAAACTTGTCATCAAGATAAATCTTTGTTTCGCC